>NC_141323.1:4845000-4870000 GCF_037954235.1 Aulostomus chinensis | reverse complement strand
TGCTCATCATGAAGAAACCGGAAAGACGGCGTCAGCGGAAACAGCCGCCACGCGAGTCTGGCGTTCGCTACGTCAGAGCTTGTACTGTCTTTCTGTCTCCAAATTTGTGCTTTCATTCATTTTCTAAGTCAAAAACGACCTGAAGGGAGTGTAAAAACGTTTTTTGTGAAAGAGAGGGTTGTCCTCCCCCCCCCCCTTTTTTAATTTTTTGGTGTTTCCATCTTCCATTCATACGCGATACTTGAAAATCCCAGTTAGTGAGACTCAGTAGCGTGACAGAGCTGTGGCTGCACCAGAGGGCTGTGGCCTCCTCCCAGGACCTGGACTTGCACCACCTAACCAACCCACAAATGGAACTCATTTTGGTTGCTTTAATCATCAAATTTCCTTTTTTCAATTCTTACGTGAAGCCTTTGACCATAAGTGAGTAACTTTATTAAAAGGTTGATTGGTAAATTCCAGTTTCGCATGTTCCTGTTTCTTTGTGCACATCCCAACTGTGTGGTGATTCGCTGATTTGGAGCTCCAAATACAAACCTTTACGCTTGAGTCTTGACATGAACGAAGAACTGTTAAAGACACTCAGCAGCAGTTACGTTCAGATGGAGAGAACAAATTCCATGCAGATTTACCAACCAGTTTCTTCAAATCCCCCGTAGCCAAGAGATGTATTAGTAAAAAACATAACGCGCGCACACTCCAAGCCCACATCTGCGGATCTGAACCAGGAGGGGAAAAAATGTCAAAAACGAGAGGATTCAATGCCGCTGAGGTTGACCGTAAACTCCAAAGCAGCCGCTACGTTATGGTGCGATGCAGCTCCCTGTAATTTACCTTCTGTCGGAGCACGTAGGGCCGCTCGCCCAGCATTCCTCCGCCTGTCCACCACAACACATGAAAGCTCTGGCCACAGCTGTTCTAAATGGGGGGGAAATGAGTCCCAGATGGTAAAGTGTTTAGTGTGTATGTGTGCATCTGTGTTTCATGCCACATAAGAGAGGACTTTTACTGTACAACTGGCCTGAGTCACATCCCCGGGGTAATGCGGGGAAGACTGCTGCAGGATGGCCGGGTGGGGGGGGAGGCGTGGGTGTAACCCGCCGTAACGACACACAGTTCGGACAATTCTGCTCTTTGGACTCAGCGCCGGTCCAAGTTTGTGCTGCGTCATGCAAGTCCAACACGGCTCGGAGGTTATTGATTAGCCAGTTGTGACCACCCTGCTGTTCAATTACCTGTGTCAAAGAATACCCTTTAACAATAATCCAGACGTTGGTGCTCCGTTTGCCCTCCGGTAGCGCACACAGTTTATCAATGCCAAGAGAAATCGCTCTTACGATAAACTCGAGAGTATTTAAATGAGCCGCTTCAAGCAAGCGCTACAAATCAATAACAATAAACTGTCGGGAGTATAATTTTTCTTATAAATTGCTGGTTTTGCAAGAGAAGCAGCCGACCATGAAGAGCGCAGGTCTTTTGGAGCTGCCGGGGTCGACGCTGTCTTCTTTTCATCGCCAGACTGTTTCACACGTGGGTGAATATGCTTGTGCATGTGCTGCGTCTGCATGTGTGGGTATGGCTCATGCGCGTCTACACACTATGTGTATGTGCCGGCCCACGTGTTGCGTGATTGTCTGCGGACTGTAAGGTCAACCGTTCTCATGTTGAATGGTTTTATTGTGCTTTTTCATTACAGTTGTGAGGACGTTCTCCTTTCCTGACAGCAGATGCTGGACGTGTTCGCTTCGAACGCTTCCTTTGCTCACCAGTTGCTGCGGTGCGCTGCCGGTCGCAAGGGCCGTAATTTCAGGAACCTCTGGGGTGTTGCCATGTAGATTATATAGGTTTAAAACCTTTTTTTGGGGGGTAAAATCAACATAAATGCTGATGAAAACAGAAGCACGAAAACCGTATTTTTGGCCACAAGTCACATAATTTTCCAAAAGCACGCCAACATTTGTATGCTGGTTGTAAAAATAATACGTGCCTCAGCTGTGTGTGTGTGTGTGTGTGTGTGTGTGTGTGTGTGTGTGTGTGAGACCATGACCTTGACCTTTGACAATCAAAATCTTTTCGAGTCACTCATCCCTGAGTCCCAGTGAATATTGAGTGCTTCTTCAATATCGCGTTAAAGAGTGAAAAGCCACAGAGGAAATTAGACGATTGGAATCTAATTCTCCTGGACCCATAGACACTGTCAGTTGTTCAAGAAAGAAGGACGAAAGGAAAGGTCCTTCCTTTTACCGAACCAAAACGCTCCCAACATTTGTACCTCCGTGAACGTTCCGTCTCGCAGCAACAAGCATCTCCGCTTGTTCCTCTGTTTTGTGGAAGGTCGCCCTTTTCTGCCTCTACCTGGCTTCTCCTTTCTGTCGCACTAAAGTTACCCTGAGCTGACAATCAGTACAGGCCACCGACTTCTCGCCACCTAAACACCTTGTGTTACACTCAAACCGGTCCTATTAAAACAGCCACAGGTAGGAACCAAAAGTTTCTTCTCAAGCTGAGTACAAAGTACTTTCAGCTGAGAGGACTTGCTTCACTGGTCTTAAACGCTTGTTTCTCTGTTCGTAGAACTGCATTCATCCCTTTGCTGCAACGCCATGTTCACGTCTCCCATTGAGCCTTTAGAACCTTTATAGGTGGTGTCATGATGTCATAAGCTGAAGAAACAAACATCGAATTGCTCGGGGACATTTCCATCTCAACTGGAAACTCAAAATCTACATGGGTGAAACTTTAAGGCAACCATCGTGAGCTCAGAGGCTTTTGTGTGTGTGTGTGTGTGTGAGTGTGTGTGTGTGTCTACTGACTATGCTCCTAGATTTGTAGACGTGAGCTTTATCTCAGTCTTTCCTCAACTTTCATTCTGGGTCAGAGTTCACGCCACACAAGTGCTTGCCTCATAACCCCCGATACAAACTGCTGCTGTAACTTCAAGAGGCCCGCAGAGGGTTTGCAGAGCAGCACCACCGGCATGTTATGGAGGTCAAAGGTTGCGCGTGTGCTGTTTTAAACTCTCACTGTTGACAGAGGAGGCAGAGTCTGGGGCAGGAGAAGGAGTGATTGTGGGGAAATAACAGCCATTACAACACATTGCTCAGAGGAGTCTGCAGGACGGAGTTGAGCAACAAGGTGAAAGTTCAGCTGCTGAATCCAGAGGGGTTGCTCTGCTCTCAATGAAGGTGACATATCGCTTCTGGCTACGTAGCTTCCAACATGGTCGAAGGTCAAAGATCCCCGTGAAGGATGCCTGGACGGAACCTTTCCCAAGTTCTAAAGATGGTTTTAGTAAAATCCGTAGCTTCCAGTAAATTACGTTTTGGGGATGAAAATTTAAAAAAAAAAGTTCCATGTTCCTAGGATTGAAGACAGCGAGCCCGAACTCCAGTCCGAGAATATTTTTGAGAATGTTATCCTTCTTCTTTAGGGATTTCCCACCGGGGCGCTCTTCTTTTTTTTTGACCTGTCCTGTTCAGCAGCTGGGGCAAGCAGCATCCATGTTCCTGCTGCCTTGTTGTACTGAGGCAGTTTTACTCTGCAAAGGAGGAACCTGATAAACTCCTCCTATCGCCATTTGTGCTTAATTTTATGAGGGCCTGAGCCCAGAGGTACTCCGGGGCCAAGACCCTATCATGTTTGCTTGTTTGGAATGGTATTGGTTCATTGATAAAGCGACCGCACTGAGGCTCAGGAGTGGATAGGAAGAGAGAACAGGGACAGGATAGGGAAGACAAGGGGGGGGGGACACACAAAAACAACAACAACAATAACAACAGAGAGAAAAAAACCATTGGTTGCAGAACCGGGCGCTCTTCTAAAAACGCTGAGCTGTGAGTGTTTGAAAGGCTGAGCCCAGAGAAGGCAGACCGGTCTGTGTGAGTTCATGAGATCTTTAGGTGAGTGGACTCGTCCGGTTGCGCGGCTCCGTCGTAGCGGTTCAGCACCTGGACATGCAGGATTGGGTCTGCACCTCCGCTGGGATACGACGGCTGAGGACAGAACCGCGATCAAGCAGAGCTTCAAACACACGTTGAACATGTCTTTCAGGTCTCGGTGTCCAAATCCTCAGGGTGAGTGCAGAGCACAAACTCAGCACTTCATACTTGCTTCCAGAACACACTCCACCTTACAGTCCCCCCAGAAAAATGCAGAATTTTTTTTGTGATTGTAGTCAAGAATCCGTGATTATCCGGCACATTTTCTTTAAAAAAATGCAATGGAATATGTGGGATATTTGTGCAATTTTATGCAATGAAATTGTGGGAATTTGCAAAGCTGCGGTTTGATGAATAAGAAGGAAGGGATTCCCCCAAAACTCTGTTCTCCCTGGGCAATGACCGGAATGCAAAGAGTCTTTTCTGATGACGTCCCATGATAAGCAGGCGTAGCGAAAGTGCCGAGAATAAATAAGTTCTCATCTCGTTTCATTTCAAGCTTACAAAACGTTGATGAGTCAAACAAGTTCCAAGCTTATTTTTGCTGGCGAATGAGACAGATTTGCGGACTTCATCATGTCTTCTTTGTGGGGTTTGCAGCTATCCGACGATGTCGCTTCACAACGTTCCGAAGGCGACAGGAGGAAAAATGGCTGCTCCTGCGTGAAGTAAATGCAGCATTTTTCAACTTCAGGCGAAAAAATGTGTGACTTTTTTGCAACAAAAATGTGGGGATTGTGAAATCATGCAAGCCCCACGATTCGTGCATTTTGTGTGGAAAACAGCGATTTATACGGCGTAAGTGCAGCGTCCCTGGGAAAGAAGCGGCGCTGCCATAAATTTTCTGGCAGGACTGAGCATAGATTATATTTCTGTGCATCGCTTGAAGACAACGCAGTGCCATTTTGATGTAAATTAAATTTGTTTTTCTTTATCTCCAATGACAAATCTGGACCAAACTTTCATCGGTTCTTCCTTAGAACGTTCTGAACGTCTCCAGGAAGTGTAGCGAAAATGACCCCCTAGTTTTTGCATTCACGCGGCGACGAAGAAAACAGACGGACACATGCCGCCGGAAACGTGGCGTCCGCAGCGGAGGTCATCACTCCTGCAGTGATGATATCCTCAAGGTTCTATTTTTCACTGCTTGAGTTTAAAAGTGAACATCTTCTTGTGTTCCGCAGGCCCTCGAGTGGCCACTTGAGTTCGTGGCTCATATTTGACAGGAGAATTTCATTAAAAGAAATAATTACCTCTTATAATGTTTTCTCTTCTTTATGTGAGAAAAGCTTTTATTTTCCACGAGTCCACTAACCGACCCACCATTTGCATTTGTAATTGAGCGGCCGACCCCGGGGAGAGCAACACACTCTGACTTTAATTTAAGGAAGCACATCCCGTCACGCTGAGTTTCTACATAAAACGGGCGAGAAGGAAGACTCATGACCACCTTTGAAGATCCTTAAACAAAATCTCCTTCTTCATGCTGCCGACTGCCACCCCGAAGCACAGAGACAAAACTGTCCCCCTCCTCGTCGTCGGGGACCTGTCAGCGAGAAACACGCCAAGGCAGCCAGGCGCCACTGTAGCTGCCGCTCGTTGTTTTCCCAACACGGTGAAAAGTGAAGTGAAACTTTAGATTACGCTCACACACGGTGATGTCACCTTATGCCACTGCCAAAAAAACAAACAAACAAACAAACAAACAAAAAAAACTCTCCTGATTTGCATTTTGTTTTAGGCTGACAGCATCTTTTAAAAACCGTTCCAAAAACGTCTAACAAACATCCCGCTTGTTTTTTCTTTCCCTTCCTCTTCCGTCCCCTCCTTTTTCTTTCTTCTTTCTCAATTACTCTTAACTTTTATCTGCACTTGTTACCCCCCGCTCGCCCCACACACACACACACACACACACACACACACACACACACACACACACACACACACACACAGCTCATAGAGAAAGAGGCCTCTGTGTTCTGAAGACAAAAGCTCCTCTTTCTGCAGAATGGGAGCTGAGTTTCCGGTTGAAGCTCACTGTGTCCGAGGGGAGAGGAAGGGCAGACGACGGGCCAAGAATACGATATGTAGAGAAGTGTGTGTGTGTGTGTGTGTGTGTGAGTGCACATTTACATATAAGCATTTTTCTGTGTTTTGATCCTGTATGCTACATGTGTCAGCTTGACTGTGGTGTCTCTCCACCACATCCATTCTCTCTGGAGCTTTCCCTTCTAATGTATGTGTGTGTGTGTGTGTGTGTGTGTGTGTGTGTATGTGTTTTCCCAGGGTGGTCCATCAGTTGGGTGAGTGCACTGGGTTTGTGTCAGCCTGGTGCGAACTGGTTACCCCCCCACACCCCCCCACGCGGACACAGTAAGACCGATTGGTCGCCAGGGAGCGATGGGAGCGAGCTCAGTTCTCACCATTTAATGCAGAGATACAAACACCACAGATTCTTTTTTTTCCTTTGTCTTCTTCACCCGTTCATCCGGCGCTTTCACTTCCGGCCTCATCCTCCTGGGATCATTTCAAAACTAACCTCTTCACTGTCACTTCATTTTTTTTCTTCAAATTTACATCCTGAAAAGAAAAACTCCAACGTGCAACATGGCGTTTTTCTGGAACGCTACAGATGGTTGACCTTTAAACCGGACGACCCGTGACGTTCAGCCATGACGGCGGAGTCAGCTGTAGATGTGCATGTTTTGCACGTGTGAACAGTGCACGCAGTCAGAGCGTCTTAATGAGATTCGAGGGGTGTGATTGAGCGTTTAGCGCTCATTGCTTGACATTCGCAGCTCTCAATTACTGCATCAGAAGTAGCGGGGGTGGGGGGGGCAAACACAGTGGTTCCTTTGATCTGCCTCGTGCGAGTGTTTTTCCAAGGAAAATGAGGCCTAAATTCCACAAAAGGACGATGTTAGCGCAGAGATCAAATATAATAGCCCTACTTTAATTGGAAAGTAAAATGCTGACGCTGAGCAGATTTGACATAAATGACCATAATATCACCAAAAAAAAGAAAACTTCTTGATTTGAAGTTAATTAAAGGCTGTTGGAATCAAATGCAAGCGGCTTTATTCCCGTCTTTATTTGGATCTTTTTCCTTGAGGACTCGCTTGTCACACTGCTTTTATCTTCTCTTTTGCTGATGACAAACTGCTTCATTAGTCCCAATACATTTCAAGCCACATTATGCTGCTTTAACACGAATAAGTTTTCAACTTAAAATGATCTTTAAAATAAAAACAAACCCTGTACAGAATAGCGGGTTAGCACAGCTTCAGATAAAGTATCCAGACATACAAAAAAAAATAGAAGTCCCTCATTTGTACCTTCAAGGGTCCAACTGTTGGGGTGCACCTAGTGGAAGACAGCTGTGTACCCTTCTGTTAGTTAAGAAGGGCCTGGTTCAGACAGGAACTTCTGAGGGTGCAAAGTCAACTGAAGGGTGCACAGTTGCCGTTCAAACGTTACGCCCCCGAGCGACAATCATTTATACCCTTTTAAAAGGAATGTGATGTACACACCAGGCATGAAAGTCCTGATAAAACGCCGAATGAAAGCTTCCAGCATGGACAACAAGGTCGACGATACCTTTTATGATGACTCAGAGGAGGACGCGTCATGTCTGATAAGAGCCGATCAGGAAGTGAATGTCATCGTTTGTAAAAGTCTCTGCCAGCACCGGTGTTTCTGGAGGGAGTTTCACAGTTTGCATAGGGACAAAAGGCCAAGGTACGTAGGAAGATGCGCGTGAGGACAAACCGTCACCCAGCTGGTCGAACAGCGATGCTCCATCACTCTCCACGCATCTTACAATAAAGCAAGTGTCGTCACTGGGAGACGCAGCAAGGCTTCATAGCATAAAGCCCTCGAGACAAGACGTGCACACGGACCTTTGGAGGTGTCCGTCTATGATCCTCGTCGTTCGATCTGAGCCGTGAATAATCTGCCCACTTTCTTTATTCATCTTATTGACTGTAACATGAACGGAGCGACTGCGTGCGTCTGCCGCTCACCGAGTGGCCACAGCAGTGTTTCAGGGCATCGACGGCTCGCACAGACACAAACGGCGCTCTGCAAGTCTGTATCAGACCCTGACGATAAAACCATCGGTGTGAAGGGATGAATGTGGACTTGAGTGAGCAGCACAACGTAGCCGCAAATGTATTCAAACTAATAAAGCGGTTTGTCGTCTGGATAAACGAAGGCTCAGCCATGAAGCAGAAATGTGGTGTTCGGAATGTAAATTATACATCGGAAAAGCTAGAGGAAGCTCTGGGCACGTCCTCAAAGTTACACCAGCCTCTACAATACAACAAGACACAGAACATGTGCATGCATGTACTGTGTATGATACACGCCGCATGCATGGAGTCGTGAGGCCATGTGCAGATCAATGAGATGAAAATGTTTGCGTAGCAACACACTCGCCATGTTACAGTAGGACAGAGTGACAGAAACTCTCCCTCCTACCCTCACTTCCCTCTCTGCTCATTGATTGGGGCCTGGGGTTCCCTATCAATCTCCCGTGGCCAAAAAGAAAGAAGATTGCGGGCAGCCACCTCTGCAACTACAACCCAGCCAGCCTAAATCAATGGGTCCAAGAGCGCACGCACACATGCACGCACACACACTCACACACGCACAGGAGAAAAATACTGTGTGTTTTTTTTAGGACATGAAGGAATGAAATTATGTCTGCATCTGATGAAAACAAGAGGGAGAACGTGTGTTTGTGTGTGTGTGTGTGTGTGTGTGTGTGTGTGTCCGCGGCACGTGCACGAGGACTTCTGTCCACACGTACACAAGTGTGTGGGAATGTGTGTGTTTGTCTATGATCAGGCAGTCTCGCCACTTATTGCTCATGGCAGTTATTAGCACATACTGCTGAGGAGGTGTGTTTGTTGGTTTATTGGTTCATACTCTCTCTCTCTAACACACACACACACACACACAAACACAGAGATGGAAAATTTACAATACATTCCATGTACCTGCATGTTCACAGGGTCTTGGATGTATGTTCACACACATATGAGCGCCCACGCAAAAATGTAGCGACACCTCCCTGCAATTAGCTTCTTCTCTGGTGTTATCATAAGCTACTGTAAACGAGTGTAATCCTGGCTCTTAACTGTTTAAACACCTCCTGCACACACACACACACACACACACACACACACACAAACACAGGAGGCTGTTGGTTTTGCATATTAAGCTCAGCAGTAGAGTAGCAAACACACAGATGCAAATACTGCACATACTTTTAGCATTGCACATTCAAATTCTTGAGCACACCCATACTGTACGTCGGGGGGGGGGGGGGGGGTCTGCTGATGGTTTCCATGTGAGGAGTCCTTGATGCGCACGGAGGAGGAGGAAACCTGTGCTGTCAGCAAGGAAGGAGAGGGGCGGTGCATTAAAGCGAAGCTAATTTGTTTGTGAATGGCATTGATCACGTCTGTCCCAAGAGAGACGGGGAGACATACAGTTGGGGGACGTCCCTGTGATAAAACCACAGGGTGTCAAGGAAGCTGCCTCAGTGGAGATTTCCCCCAAGAAATAACACCACCAATGCTTGTCTGCTCAGGCGAATAGCGTTAATACATTGAAGTTAAAAAGATAATGCACTCAAAAAGTGTACAATCCATGTCAAGTATTCACAATTAGTCACAAATGCTTCATTTTGTAGGCGGCAAAAATAAAAATAATTACAAAAGTTGCAGTAAAATTGCAGGAACTGGCAAAATTTGCCATTTAGTGTAAAAATGGTGATTTGATAAAAGGTTTCCATGTCACAGAAAGAGCCAAGAACATTCTAGTTCTCGTTTGGATTATTTTCTCAATCTTAAGACAGAGAACTGCTGTACAAACTTCAATAACCCCAACAAAACTGAGGTAACTGACCACAATTTTACCTGCGAAGTAACGTTTTCATTTATTCAGTGTTTAGCTGTTAGCTGTCGGCCACCACTCCTCCCAAGCTCAACACGTGTCTCTGGCTCCGTCTGCATCCTGGCGTCACAAAGCAGCGACGCGACAGCAGAAAAACGAGGCCCATTTCTGAGTACCTAGAATATTTAGTAATATTTAGCATTTTCGTAGGCATCAATTTGGTTTGCTTGACGCAGCGCCCAGTGACCGCGTCCAGCGCTTGCGACCCGGAGCACAAAGAGCTCTGTCCGATTGCTAACACATTTCTTGCACCGTCTGGTATTGATATGAAGTGACAGAAAGTAACAGAGTGTCTTTTTGCTTCACGCCGCGAGTGTAATCTCACACTTGAGCACCAGTGTCACCCAACGAGCGCAACACCAATATTGTTACAAGGTTGGAGGATCGTAATGGCAGCGTCAACACATCACCTACTCAGAGCTCAGGTCCACAACAATGGGCTGATTGAGTCAGAGGGTGGGAAGCCTGAGACTGTTTACATGGTGCTGCTGGTGCTGGTGCTGATGGTGTTAAATGGACTCAGTTTTATATGGTGCTTTTCTACCGTAGCGGCACTCAAAGCGCTTTACAGTGTCATCTCATTCGCCAATTCACACACACACTCACACACTGATGGTGGAGGCTGCCGTGCAAGGCGCCAACCTACTCATCAGGAGCAATTATGGGTCCAGTATCTTGCTCAAGGACACTTGGACATGGTCACGGGGGTCGAGGATCGAACCAGCGACCCTTCGGTTGCTAGACGGCCGCTCCACCCCTGAGCCATGCCGCCCAAATGGTGCTGGTGCTGGTGCTGGTTGGAATGAACCAGGATTAATGAGGAGGTCATACAGAAAAACAACAAACTCCCAAAAAATGACAAAAGCTTTTGAAAAACTCTCTGATTTTAAATTTATTAAAAACATAAAAAAAAAAACACATTTTGTGACTAAAAAAAAAAGCACAATTGCCTTCTTATATGACAATATAACTATTTGATGGCGGCGCGGTGGAGCAGTGGTCCTCACTGTGGCCCTCCAGCAAGAAGGTTCCAGGTACGAGCCCCTGCTGCAGCACGGGGTCTTTCTGGGTGAGTCTCCATGTTCTCCCTGTTCCTGCTGGGTTCTCTCTGGTACTCCAGCTTCCTCCACAGTCCAAAGACATCAAGAGGGACCAGGTTAATCCAGACTCTAAATTGACCGTAGGCGTGGCTGGGAGAGCCAATGGTTGTCTGTCTCTACGTGTTGGTCCTGCCATGGACTGGTGACCTGTCCAGGGGGAAGGCTGCTGGGATAGGCTCCACCCCCTGCCACCCTTAAGGTGGTTAATTGGTAGAAAATGGATGGATGGAAGGATGATAACTATTGGCTGCAACCATCCCTGCCACAGCATTATTTACCTTAACCAAAGACAGAACAATCTTTTGAATTCTCACAGCGCCCTGAGCTCCTAACATCAGCCCAGCTGTTTTCTGCAGGTCCAGGTGTTTTGCGCCGATGAGCTTGTTGTTTATCAAAGGTAACGTGAGAGCAGCTGATCTGATGTCAGTGCTCCAGTGCGTTTAGTGGACATGCGCCTAAATTAGTGGTTGTTCGCCACGCACACGCAAACATCACCTAAAAAAACAAGATGGAGAGTTTTATCAGGAGCTTTGCTGGATTCCTGCCACTCTTGTGGATGTTCTACTTGCTTCAGGATTCAACTGCTTGATAACTGATGAACACACACACACGGTTCAACACACGTTTGATAAATGCCTGTAGACAAAACAATTGAGACACAAGGAAACAAATCACACGTGATCACAGTGATGCGTTTGACAAAGAGGAACCTCTACAGAGGAAAAACTGACTTTTGTGCACTGTTTTTACAGACAGACGCAAGAGGAAGGAGATTTATCTCTGCACAACTGGTCATTTTTTTTACCGCTCCACAATTTTAAATGAAACTGGACATTACACAGACTGGTTTGATTTATGCTCCACCAAAAATACTGCTACACCTATTGTATGTATATAAAAGCTACATTATAAACCCTTTGAGTCGCACGCTACAGTGCAGACGATGAGAGACGCGCCAAGAACAGAGGACATGAAATTATAGCACTGCTCTCTAGGCAATGTGGCTGATTACACTTGCAGGGGCCGTCTACAAAGTACTACAAGTACTACAAAGTACCAAGGAATAAAATGTCGCTAGCCTCAGTTTTACACTGTTTAACGTCCCTAAAACGACTTCACATCAGCTGGTTGGTTTTACTTCTACATCAGAGCTGCGCAAAACTAAATTCTGGCCTCTCCGACAGTTTTCAGGAGAAATTCACGAGTTTGGGATTTTTTTTTTTCAATCTGTCTCTTTTTTCATGATCAAAACCAAAAGTGGAGTTTCTCTTCTGCTGCACTTCCCTCCATTCAAAAGCACTAAGAGGTGTGACTGAACCCGTTTCCTCTGCTTCTTCACCGCTGGTGCTTCTCTCTCAACTCAGGCAGAGGATTTGATTTCTGTCCGTTGGGTTTCAATCAGCCGGTTCCTCAGGTGTGTTGAGTGCTGCGAGAGTTTGAGCGGCGAGGTTTCCGGGGCCTGCCTGCTGTCCCTCATCTGTTCTGTTAACGAGAGCCGTTTGATTACATTTGCGTGAAGCGTGTGAACGGCGGTTTCACCACGATTTAAACAATGACGGATATGAAGTGTACTGTGGAGCCGCCGTCTACTGTTGTTTACCTTCTGCGTTGCACCGCGCTTGCATCGCTCGTGCGTTGAGGCAAGACAAAAACACGCTGATGCAAACATTTTCCTCTCGTCGACGCCATGGAAAGCAACACTGATGCAACTCTGGATACTCAACTCTCATGATGTCATCTTGACGCCACACCCCAATCCATCCATAACATCCCTCAGTGTTTGCGTTGATACACCGCTTCTCCCTGGAGCGTCGTGTGTGTTTAAAATATTGGATAAAGAGGAGTGCAAGGGGGGGGGGGGGGGCAAATAATGTACACAAGGCCCCAGAGACAAACTGGGCCTCCCACTGGTGTGTCTCACACACACACACACACACACACACACACACACACACACACACACACACACACACACACACACACACACACGCATTCATAGCAGACATCACATTAACCCTTCATCCCTCTAGAACATCCACCCCCCCACCACCACTCCTTCTTCTGTGCGTTTGTGTTTGGTCTTTCCTTTTTTGTTCATAAGCTGTGGACTTTAGGGGATCGTGTACTGAAACCATCTCATTACATTCCACAAGCTGATAGGACCCAGCTGGGTTAAAAATCACTACATCACACTGAGATGTGGCGGGGGGGTTGATACGGAGCGAGAGACAGAGCCACAAGTTAAAGATGAAAAGATGAAACAGTAATGACCCCCCTGGGACGGCGGGATTATCTCTGCTACTAATCAAATGGGATTCAGTGGGGAGATGAAAATAAAGCAATAAAAATGTGAGCAGAAACAACAGATATGAGAATAGGGAGGGGAAAAAAAAACACGCTTCATCCGCTCGCTCAAGAAAAACTTCAGGATAAAAAAAGATACATGTGAATTATTATTTCCCCTGCAAATTAACAGCCCCCCCCCCCCCCGTGTCTTTCTCCTGTTAGCAGAAGCGAAGAGGGAAAAAAAAATCATAGGCTTAATTAAACCAATTGGATGCTACTAAGAGGAGCCTCCAGCGCGGAGCAGAACCAAGCCGGCTCTAATTGTCACCACTGGTTCATTAAATGGTTTTACACATCGTCATGTGAGCGTCTTTGGAGATGCTAATAAACAGAATTCATTAGAGAAACAATAGGAAAGCAGTAATTAGTCAGATGCACAACCTGAACAGAGAGCCGTCCTATGTTAATTTATACAACTGATGAATCACAAATAGCCAGTCGAGGGGGGGGGGGGGGGGGGACCAGAGCAAGATGCCTCCACTGATTAGAGATGTGCTGACACTCCGGATGTTTTAAGACTTTGTTGAGGACGGCGCTGCAGGTAGACGACGACGCACCGGCAGATCGTTGGTGTTTATCGTTCACCGGGGGATGTTGTTAACAAGTCTTTGTTTGAATTCTTCTTTCATACCAGCAACAGCCGGAGACATCAAATCTTTAGGTTGTCCATACATACGGCCCATTTTTTTTAACAGGTTTTCCTTAAACCTCCACTGGAGGACTCGAGGATGAACTGAACAGATATTGGCGGTCAAATGTCAAAGGTCAAAGTCCCTGTCACCTCATAGAAATGCGATATCTTTGGAGGAGATTTCTCCAAATTTGCCACAAACGTCCACTCGGACTCGTGGATGGAGAGAATTTGTTGGTCTAAGGTCCCAGTAACAGACGCACATCATGGCTATTGTAAGTTTCATTATCATTATCATCATTATTATTATTATTATTGGGCTGCACGGTGGTGCAGTGGTCAGCACTGTGGCCTCACAGCAAGAAGGTTCCGGGTTCGAGTCCCGGCTCGGGCGTGGGATCTTTCTGTGTGAGTCTGCATGTTCTCCCTGTTCCTGCGTGGGTTCTCTCTGGTACTCCAGCTTCCTCCACAGTCCAAAGACATCAAGAGGGGACGAGGCTGATTGATACTCTAAATTGACCGTAGGGATGAATGTGAGTGTGAATGGTTGTTCGTCTCTGTATGTCGGCCCTGCGATGGACTGGCAACCTGTCCAGGGTGAACCCCGCCTCTCGCTCGTTGTTGCTGGGATAGGCTCCACCCCCCCGCCACCCTTAATAGAAAGGAATAAGCGGAAGATGATGAATGAATGAATTATCATTATTATTATTATTATACTTGAGGCCCCTGAGTAAAAAACAATCTCAAATATGGAATTTGTTCTTCTGGTTATTTCAGACGACCAATCGTTAATAAATGCTTGATTATATAAAAGTATGAAAGCGTGTTTTAATTGGATGAATTTGTAACCAGTTGTAGATTAATAGCGAGTATTTGTGATTGTGCTATGATGTCATTTTTCTGCTTGTTACTCTCTATTTTCAAAAGTAACGCCTCGGTTCTCCTCGGTTGTTTTCCACGCATGAGGAGATTCCATCCTCTCGAGATGCAGATCTACCGCTGTATTTCTCTGTTCCGCCTCCCCGCCGCCGCCGCCGCACACGGATGAATTACCTCTCCACCTTCAGGAATTCCTCTGATTTACTTCTCCTGAAGGTTGAAATCTGTCAATTTATAGTCAACCAAAGCAGACCGTGCAGAGGATCCTGTTTGTCTCTTCTTCTTCTTTTTTTTACGGGTGACATTTCGAGGGAGGGCTCTCATATTTCTCAGATCCTCTGGGGATTTACAAATCAAGACAATATCCAAGACTTTAGCGAATATACAGGTTTATGCAAAACAAACACATTCTTTACAGCCAGTGCCGTCTCCATTCCACCGCTTGACGCCATATTTACATTTCAATAAAAATCCACGTGCTCTCACCGCCCTCACCGACGCAAAATGAGCCTGCGATATGATTTGATGGAAGGCCAATAAACGTGTACAGTGCAGCAGCTGAAGATGAGCGGAATCATGAGCGTGCGGACGGCGCCTCCCTTCTCGGATTGCAGCGTATCAGGGGATATTAGCATCCACATGACATTATGATCCGGGAGACGCACCCCGGGTCCTATAAAACTATTAGCAAAGGTATCACGCTGATGATGCCTGCACCCCTGGGGGCCACAACATCTGCCGGCATGTGTGTGTGAGAGGAAGAGATACAGAGAGAGGGTGACAGTAGGATGAATATGCACTGATAGTGGCCGTACCAGTGAGGGTAACAACACACACACACACACACACACACACACACACACACACACAGGGAGACATATAGAGAAAGCCACATGGTTCCAAGCCCATTAAGCTGCTCATTAGAGAGCCAGTCACAGATGGTGCTGGTCTTTACACCACACTGGAAATGGCCCTAGAAAGCTTCCCATACTCCCCTGCAGCTACACAGGCCTGCTCCATCCTCCCCCACACGCCCCTCCACCTCTCCACTCCCGAGGGCTGCTGGGAGATGTATTGTACAGTACGCATTCAGGCATGCGCACCATAAACACAAGGCTGTGCACGTATTTAGGAGCTGCTTATTAATTAATTACAGAACAGTTTTGTTTTTAATGAGCGATAAATTTAGTCCAAGAAAAATTTGCCCCCAATTTGCCCTGGCAGCAGGGGTGGTGCTCGTGGTTTGGAGGCCTCAGGCAGAGATCAGTGAGGGGGGCCTGACACAATCCCAGCTGGTGAGGAGTTTGGCGGTGACGGATTTCAACGGATTGCACCTCAAGACAAGCAGTTGTGTCAGCCATCACAGCCTCTTTCTGCTCCTGTAAACTGTAGCGACTCATGCGGCTGTTTCAACCAAGAGTTGTACGCCACTCCACATCCATCTCCTCCCTTATCTGGGTCCGTCTCTTTCCGTCTTTGTCTCTACCCCCCCCCCCCCCCCCCCACTGAGCCTGTTTCTGCTCCTGTGAAAATGAAGGACTTCTGCTGCTCTAGCAGGATGTGCTTGTTCATGGAGAACTGTTGGGTGAGAATGAGTGTAAAGAGTGAGGTACCAGACCTGCTCAACTTGTGAAGAGACGCCAAATAACTTTAGTACACAACACTGACCCGACCCTTCCGTCTGACCGCCTCCAGGTCGCTAACGCTCCATTGTTGTTCTCTGGGGGCAAAGTTCTCAATGTCATGGTCAGTAAAATGTGGATCACGACTGAAAGAACAAGAATCAAACGGAATCGGCAGAACAGGTTCCCTTTACATCGACTCCAAGATTACAATCCAGCCCCACATCCCTTTTTCACCGGTGGACGGCCAGGACGACCTCTTCTTCTTCTACTGTTTGTTACCTCCTTTTGTTGCCTAAACCACCGTCTTCAGATGAAAATATGCATTTTTTTTTGTTGTTTGCTGCAAAACAACTGAAGCAAAAATGTCCAAAGTTTACTTCAAATTTGCCAGACTGAGCTCCCCGCTAACCCTGACCCAGCAAGTTTGTCTTTTCAAATCTTTCTTCACAATAATCAGTGGAGACATCTCTTAATTTGGCTCACGTGTCTTAAGAGTCTGACAGACGGGAGGGAAAAAGGAAAAGAGCCGTCGTGGGGCAGGACTCAGAGGGGGAAACCAGGCTAAACATCTTAACCCAGATAATTCCCCAGCCAAACAGCTGGCTCTCGCTCTGCTGGCAGACGCCGCTACGCCGGACATATGCTCTCATCTGTGTCACTGCCCGCTCCGTGCAGATGATGTATCGCTGCGTCTGTATCAATTGTCTGCGCGTGTGCGTGAAGTGGGAGTGTTGCTGAGCATCCTCAGGCCAGGTGCGGGTGTTGATTTGTGGATGCGGCGCGTGTGTTGACACGCCTGTGTTCCGGATGTGACGAGACAATCGAGGCCTGATGTTGTTTGATCAGACGGGAAAAACTCCTCATCCGTTCCGGTTCTCTCCTCCCTCCCCCGTTTCCCTGCCCTTTCCTCTCCAACGACCTCTCCTGCTTTCTTCTCCCTGTAATGTTTTTCCTCCTTGCTTGACAAATCCTCTCCTCACTCCTCTATTCAGCTGCCTTTTTTTCTCTCTTCTTCCTTGATCAATACATCTTTCACTCTCGGTTCTCCTACCTGTCTTTCTCTCTGACAGCTTCTTTCTCTCCCTCTCTCCAAGCTGTATCTCTGCCAGGGTGGGAGACAGGAGGCCACAGGAGAACGTGATCAACCCCCTTATCACTCTCTCTCTCTCTCTGTCTCCAGGGCAAGCAGCTGTGATAGGGCCTAATGCACTATTGATCCCTGTCACCCAGAATATACCTGCTGATGCTCACACGGGCTCACGTGCCCCCGGTAGCTCACACCGACGGGCACCAAAACACACCCACGAATGCACACTCACACAAATACGCACTACCAAGGTTACACTCGTGATGTGTGACCCCCGAGGCGCATTGATTTTTTACTATAACCAAAGCAGCTTTATATCACAAGAGGTAAGCTTTACAGTACACACACACACACACACACACACACACACACACACACACACACACAATCACCTTCCCCCTTACCATTCACCTCTTCTTCAACCCACAGTTGTAGCAGGGGAGAAAACCTACACAGGCCGCGAGAAACCAGGCAGTTATTTAGTTACTTTTGCCAATAACTAATCCACAGTGGTGATCGGTGGTTGCTCAGTGTGTGTGTGTGTGTGTGTGTGTGTGTGTGTGTGTGTGTGTGTGTGTGTGTGTGTGAGTGAGATTTAAAAAAATGGCAGGTGGCAGACGTCATGGAATTGTATTTCCTTCCATAAGGTGAAGCACTCTGGTACCTATGGATTTTATATCAAATGTAAACGCCCTCTGGACAATAGAATCAATATACAAGCACAATGCAAAGAGATTTTCAGGGGGTTTTAGGACCTAAAAATATTGGAGCCGCTGCTCTCCAGCTGCATGATAATCCTATATACACACCGCACACTATATGGAAGTGTGTAGGATTCAAACAAGCCATCATCTCTTAAAGAAACACTTCCCATTTCTCCTGCTGCAATAAAAAAAAACAACTAACACATCCCACTGCTGGAACGCGGGATGATTGTGAAACCCTCGCAGAAAATGAGCACGAATTCCAAATGTCCAGTGGGAAAATAAGAGTTAATGAAGTTCTGCATTATTCACATTAAAATCACCCAATAAATATGAATGTTGGGATCATTTCTGGCAGAAAAAAAAATAAACACGTGAACATTAAAATAAAGCCCAGAGATGGGAAAACACACGATAATTCACCCTTAGAGCCATTACAGGGTCCCCTAATGTGCCGTAGTGCCATTTATGCTCACTCCGTACAGCTGCACGCTTACGCTGGAGTGAAACCACTTTTCATGAATACATTGTTCAAACCATCATTTCTTCTCTCATGAAGGGCTTGAAACAATTTCTCCAGAGAACAGCGTTCCTGGGGGGGGGGGGGCATTTATCCCGCACTGTATGTTATACTCATCCAGCTGTCTCACACAATACACACCATCAAGACGCGTCGCCCCCAGAACGCAACATGATGAGCGTGAGTGAGATTTCTGAGACTGACTCCTTGTCGTCTTCGCTCAGCAAAAGGTGGGAGGAATGATCCATTGTCTTCCCATTGTATGTTAAACACAAGAGAGGGAGCTGCGGAGGGAATCTTTGACAGAGGCTGAATACATGATGCAGATGGATGGGGAATAGGTAGTGTGTTCATTTCCCATCATGCTCCCACGCCGGCGGAGCGCGAGGAGATGCCTGAGGTCTTAGGGGCTACAGAGGAACTGATTGAAAATCTATCACAAAGACAGAGATGCAGTGTATGCAGAAACACGCGCGGCGTCACATGCTCTCTCCTCCTAACGACGTATAGAAGATATACAACGTACATTTTCTTCCCGTTTACAGGTCAACATAACGATACGAGACGAATAATTCATGATCCGTTTATTGTTGCTGGGGCTTTTTAAACACCCTCTCACTCAGGTCAGCGTTATTAAGTCATTAATAAGCGGGATTTTCATTATTTTTTTACGATTTGATTAAACAATAAAATGTAAGACAATAGTATTTTTTTTTTTAAAATGCCTGCCCCATTTTCCCAAAAGCCCAAGAATGTTTGGACCTGGAACTAATATCCATTTTGCACCCTCCTCTCTCTCTCTCTCTCTCTCTCTCTCTCTCACACCCAAACTGGTCAGAGTTTGCCGTGGTATCATGTTCATGCAGGAATTGTTGAGTCTTTTTTTAAATCAATTCAAAGAATATGGCAAGGAGGCACGGTGGAGCAGTGGTCATCACTGTGGCCCCCCAGCAAGAGGGTTGCGGGTGGAGCCCCGGCTGGAGCACGGGGTCTTTCTGGGTGGAGTCTGCATGTTCTCCCTGTTCCTGCGTGGGTTCTTGACTTGAAATAACTTTTGTTGTTTTATACAAATTAAACTTTGCTGTGCTAACGCTAATGGCTAGCCCAGTTCTTTGAATGTTAGCAAGTACCCACCGGCCACATTACCATCTTCGTCCTATTCTAGGATCATTGATTGTAGTTTTTTTGAGTATTTTTCGCAAAGTATTGTGTATTATCTGCCCAAAGTCCTGAGACACAGTCAGGCCAGCAGCCAGCTAACAACCTGCTAGTATGACAAATGTAGCAGACACACAATTACCGGGTATCGTCTTTCCAGTTCAGCTGCCTGGAGTTCCTTTAAACACATTTTAGCTGCAAATGTCAACAGATAAGAAGCTTTTCATTAATCTGGCAGAATTTATTTGAAGGATCATGGCTTCCATGTGACTTCAGAGGGATTTTTACATCTGGTTTTTACACACGCGTGTCGCTTTTAGGGAGTGGTTATTCTGTTAATGGAACACACGCAGACACGAAAGTTTTTTTATTCGAAGTGTCTGACATGCTAATATAGGATAGATTTGTCTCTTGGCTCTGATGGATGACTCTTGGTCATCGTTGATAGAGATTAATATACCGTCCAGGCATCCTTCAGCCCCGGTGAATTAATGGCTGCTGGGAGTGCAGTGATAGAGGCTTGAGATCAATACATCAGACCGATAGAAGATTCTGGGAAGGAAACACCGTCTGTGTTTGTGTTGAAGAGTGTGGAAATGCTTCTATGTGCGCCTCTGTGTTCGGTGTCGTCAAGCACACGTGTGTGGATCTCCATAAATCTCTGCTTTTGTGTGCAAACCACTTGTCCAGCCGCCGGTGTGACACAGACAAATCAAAGGCCTTGACTTCTCCTAATGCCCACTTTCCCTCGTCAGCGTCTTCCAGGCAGCGATGGCAAATCATTACCTCTCTGTTTTTCTGCTTTCTCTCCGTCTCTTCTGTCTATCTAAAGTGCTGCTGAGGCAGTATGTGGGATTAATTAGTAAACAGAATGTACTAAGTGGAAAATCTTTGCAGCAACAGAAACAGTTTGGTTACAATGATTGATGGAGAAGTAAAAACACGCGAGGAGGTGCTGCGCTCCGCGTTGCTCAATAACGGACTTAGGAGAGGTGTCTGATCTGGGAAAATATTTGAAATCGGGAGCACTTCAGGACACAGAGGACAGACAATACGAGTTTTAGGAAAAAGGTTTTATTCAATGATTTCAGAAAACTCAAAAGATCCTTTCACTGAAATCACAGAGGGGAAAAAAAAACCCTCCAATGATCACGGTGTTAAAAGTGTGAATCCATTATTGATGCTTGTCATTATCTTTGGCAGCCACAGAAGAAGAAATGCAGTCAAAGAGGAGCAGATGGACTTAAAGTAAATAGCAATTTTGAGTTTCAGCTGCAGGCATGAGTCACCACGGACACGGAGGTCGAAACCCACGATGCAGCCCGTCTGGACACACTCAGTCGCCGCTCCAGGAGGACATTCTTCTTTCCTCTGTGAGTCAGTCAGATCCTGTCGTTGCCGAGGAAAAATGGAAGCCAATTGTCCCGTCTCTGTCCAATTTATACACAAAGTAAGAGCGATACGGGTAAATACAACCAATGGAGGCCACTTCAACCTTTTAAGCGCAGGAGATCAACAAGCGACAGACTCAGAGGACTGGAAAATACAACATGTATCGAATAAGACGTCCGACATGATAAACGCAACATACGACCTTCGGCGTCTTCATACTTCTACTATGTGCATGCACAGGGTTTCACAAGTAGATGTATGAATACTATTGTAATTCACATTATGTACACAGTATTAACAATAAAAAACTCATGAAAAAACTACTGAAAATATGACAGCACACGCGCATCAGCTCAAAAGACTGCAGAACTGAAGTAAACACAGACGCAAGATTAAAGCAGAGAACAGATTGTCGAAAGGAACAGTCATGCACTTAAAATCCTTCATTTGCATGTCAGCAAACGCTGATGGAGTCCAAACATAAAGTTATGACGTGCATTGCTAAACTTTATAATCTACAAAAAAAAAAAAAAAAAACCTAGATGACTGCTGCGCCTCTCAATGTAACGACTATAAAACACGGCCACAGGCAGATATTCCTCCATAATATATTTACATAAATAACCTGTAGTGAGGGGACACACCCACAGCTGATACTGAAGAAGTGACCACGAGGGCGGGGCATCACATGTGTAACGGACAACCCTTCTGAGCACGTGCAGTACATCTTTACTCTCCTTTGTTTACTACTGCAGTTGTAGGCCGGACTAATAAAGGCGAACTGGGACACAGGTCTCTTGAATATATTTTATACTGAGTGCACACACACACACACACACACACACACACACACACACACACACACACACACTTCCCGTCATTGTTGTGGCCTTATTTGTTTCCCCTTCAGAAGAAATGACATTTAAATGCTGTGAGCTCCTGACGGTTAACAATTTACATTTACGAACCTGCACCCTGGAATTAGTACAAATTACAGCCATAAACCCTCCCCAGACTCGGTCCAGACCAACGCTGGACCGAGTCATCACACCGCGGCCCCTCTGACAAGTCGTGACTTGGTCTGTTTCCAAGTGAACCGCAGTTCGCAGTTATGAGAACATAATCTGACTTTATGGAGTAGTGAAGGTTTGAGTACTAAAACCAAATGACTTTCTAGTTCAGCGAATGAAATCAAGTCAGTAGCTAATACAAGTTGAAGGTATTTTCATTTGTAAAATGCATCTGTAAATAAAACACTTTTTACCACGTGTCTTAAAAGCAGCGGCTGCTAACGAGGATACGGGACACTGCAGAGATTGTTATGGACCTCATTCATCGGCACATTAAAAACAGCCGGAGCTGGCTGAATTCATGCTACGTCCCTGGTAGCACACCGTTAGCTTTGTACCGCTGACGATTGCATTTATGCTTCAAAAATCATAATCGTCTTGTTGATTCGTGAAGATTTTCTTGCAAATTTAAACAAATGTCTCATAAACCAGATCCTATTTTGTGCAGTTTTCCTAAATCCAATGCAATATTCCCAAGTATGTTTAGTCAAAGGAGGCCATGGGGATGCTGATCCAGGTTAGCCTCCAAAAGTACTTGATCCCCGTGGCGCGATAGCATCAAATATGGGAAATAAACTGAAGCTGGCGGGTGTTGTGGAGTGAATGTAGGTTACAGCAAGAGAGCTGAGAGACGGAGTGTGAAGAGGAGCGGCTGAAGCGTGATACTGAACCAAAACATTGAAAAAAATGTGTTATCCTATTTATAAAAGTACGAGTTAAAGCAATCGGAGCGTGCTGCTCAGTCTGTGCTGACAGAGGCAGTGACCCTGAGACCCCAGTGGGACCCCAGAAAAATAAGACATATCTGCTTTTGTGCTGCTTTCATGTTGCTACTCTCACATTTCACTTTAATTTCAAGATGAACCCGTTTTTTTATGAGTCACAGAACCCAAATCAGTGATTTCACCATCATAAATGTTGTATCTAATAGATGAATAAGCTGTACAATCATGAGTCAGATGTTCTAAACCAAGGACCAATCAGCTCATCCGGTAATTCAGACCAAAGGAAATGTACCACAAGTGTGAATGCACCCTCAGCCAGACAGACAAAGTTCTGGAATATCGGTCAGTGTGTGCATCGCCGATGATTCGGCTGCTGTTTATTTGCCGTGTGTTTGCCCGCGTTTCATCACACGTATGACTGTTGAGCTTCTGTTTGTTTTCTGGATGTGACCACACACACACACACACACACACACACACACACACACGTATGTGGGTTGAAGTGACTTTGTGTTTTTGTTTGCACATGTGTGTTACTGACCTGCAGGTGACTTGAAATCAGGCCACGGCGGTCCCCCCGAGCGAGGGCCCCGTGCCCTTCGCCTGTGTCACCCACCGCTGATGTTAGGGTGACCCTCACCCCCTGCCTCTCACCTTTGCTCCTCCCCCCTCGTGCCCCTCTTTATTCTTCACAATCTTTAAACGTTTATTCAATTCTGTCCTCTACTTTCCTCAACCCCCCCCCCCCCCCCATTGAAAATGGCTCTGGGACATTTCCCTGATAAACTTTGACCCACCCCCCCCTTTCATCTCCAATCATCGCCAAACAGAAGAAACACAAGACAAACAAAGTCCGTTGACAGGGAGCCAGCTCACAGGCAGACACAAATATTTTTTGCTTTAAATGTTTATTCAGGCTCCAGCGGGTTAGCGATAGCCACCTAATCAGCCTCACATCCACACACACACACACACACACACACACACACACACACACACATACACACACACACGATTCACGTTCCAAAAGTGGGATTTTCACACCATCTGCTCAGTGTAAACATGATCATGTAATCCTGTTATATATGTTATATTACATGACTACATTTGAGTAACGTACAGACACACGCACACACACAGGTTAGAGCAGCTACCCTTATTAGGACATCCTGTTGACCTCCATTCAAATAGACAGACAAACCCTAATCCCAATCCCAACACCAACCAAATGATGCCTAACTCTAAATTTATAACCTTAATTTACACGTTCATATTAATGTCTGTGAATCCAGACATTGGGTTTTGCCACATTAGGATTGGTGCTCTGCAGGGAGGGCGAGGGGTCCTGATCAAATAACTGATGTGGAAAATGCGAGCGGCTTCACACGCGATGACAAATAATGACATATTTAACCGTTGAATTGTTATAGATTGCTGTTTGCAATGAGGTGACACCACAGCAGGGACACAAACGGGGTCTCGAGTCTCAAAACTTGAAATCTTGCACCGTCAAACGTGACGGGGGGGAGGGGGCAGACAAACATGGCAGATAAGCAGGGAGAAGTGATGATGGTGGTTTTTCACATTTAAAACAGAAAAACTGTGGAAGAAATCAAGAGATGGCGTGAACGTGGGCTGGATCTGAGTACAGCGGACGTTCATTCAGTCACTGCTGCCATGTGAAGGCGCGCTGGGTGGATAAACAGTGGTTTGACGTACCTTCATCTTGCCAAATAGTGATCCAGCATTGAATGGTTCATGGTTTTTAAAGCATTAATTACATGCAAGTAACAAGACACTTTTAACTTTTAGTTATCATTTATAGAGGGAGACTATTTGCTCCATACAGTATTTAATAGTTATG